>NC_057925.1:2091953-2138950 GCF_018873765.1 Telopea speciosissima
ATTTCATTCCAATGGTTCACATCAAGCTAGATTTCAAAAAAATTCCTGAAAAAAACTTTACTACCTCAACTTTTACAATAGCTAATAAGAGAGAGAGAGAGAGAGAGAAATGATTAAGAAGTAAAAACAGAGCACCTCACAAGTGAGGTTAGACTCCTAAATCTCCACAACTTGACAGAGAGAGAGAGAGGTGATTATGAAGTAAAAAACAGAGAGCAGGGAGCATCTCACAAGTGTGGTTTAAACTCTTAAATCTCCACAAAACAACCTGAGAGAGAGAGAGAGAGAGAGATGATTAAGAAGTATGAACAGAGGAGGCAGGGAGAGCCTTCCAAGTGTGGTTAGAGACTTAAATCTCAACACAACAACCTGAGTGAATAAATCCAGAAAACTGATCGGGTATATCAATCTTCTGAAATTTATTGTTTTGCCCTCCATTCTCTACCAAGAAGACCCCTTGGGTTGCATCAAGGTGAGCCGAGCCGGCCACAAGGGTTCTCTCTCCCAGTCCCACTGCGCATGCCCCTGCTCCAACTGCTGCATCCGCATCAGCCCAGCAAATCAACTTCCCGTCTTTGCCCACATCAACACACCCCCTGGGGCATCGATCCGCCACCCACGCCTCCTCCACTAGGCGCCACCGATTCAATCCGAGTTCGAAAACCTCTGCGCTCCTCACAAACCTCCCCTGATGCTCTGTCCCATACCCGCTCACTACCCAAAACTCGTTCCCCACCACCACACCTTCGCATTCGTCTCGTTCTTCGCTCATGGAACACAACTCCTCCCACTCGTCTCGTCTCACATCGTACGCCCATGCCGACCTCATCGCATTCTTGCTCTCGTCATGGCCGCCCGCCACAAACACCCTTCCTTCCACCGCACCTGCCGCAAAGAAAGATCGCTTCGAAGGCATGTCTTTGCCTTTTCTCCATTTCCGAGATGTGAAATCATAGACGAATACGTCCTTCACAGGGTCCCAACTCGCCGGGTCCCATCCACCCATAAGAACGAGTTTCCCCTCCACGCTCGATATTCGACAGAATAGCGGCAGCCCATCTGGGTAACTTGGAATAGCTTCCAATCGCTCCCAACTCCGACTTAGCGGGTCGAACACGGCTATCCCGTAAGGTGGCGGCCCAGCCGGTTTCCGCCCGTCGCTGATGGCAGGGAGAGACTGAACCAAGCAAGCCACCTTGTGGGTATTCCCAGTTTGTTTCCTCAGCTGGTAAAATGCCGGGCTTTTGAGCAGCTCTCGCCATCGACTGCAAACTTGGACGGCGACTTGGTGCGCCGTGTACGGCAACCGAGTCAAGCACTCAAGACCAATTTCTTCGGGTAGACCTGGAATCAACTCCATCTTTTCTTCTTTCCGTTATCGAAAACTCAAAAAGAATGATCTGCGTGACTGCGTCTCTCTTTGGCTATTTGAGAGGTAGGATATGAAGTGGTGGTGGCTTCTCAGTTGGGTATTTATACAAACAGTTAGAGAGCAGATCACGATCGATTAGCCACAATCTTCTACTGCCACTTGGAGCTCTAGGGTTGGACGGCTGGCTGAGTAGACACAATTGCTTAGGGTTTCAATCAAGTGTCACAAATGGGGCTTCTCTTGTGGTCCGGGGTGTAAATTTCTATTACGGGTTGAAAACTATCTAGAAAGAAAAAAAAGAAAGAGAAAGGATTGCACTCAAAGTGTTTGACTGGTGGTTTGAGAGGAAAAGCCGATAAGGGTTTAAGGCTAATGGGCCCACAAGGAGGCCTAGCAATGTTTGTAGCAATGTTTGTGGATCCCGTTTTGGCAAGATGGGCTGATTGATAGATCAAAATCAGGTGGAAAGCGCCACGTGGATGGATAAAAAGATAAACTTTTGGGTCTTGATGAGTTGGAATGTTCTTGTCTTGATCCTTGTGTTCTTTGCTTTCGATTCTAGAGCAAAGAGATAGAGTTGTAACACTAGCTAGATAGAACCAAAAACAGTGAGTTCTAGAAGGAAAGCGAAAGATGCCCACAGGTTAGGGTAAATTGGAAAATGGCTTTTAAAATTTAGTTTATGATTTAAAAATAGTCCCATGAGCTGCATATGGTGGTCCTTATAGGACAATTTTAAATGTGAGAAAAGGAGTTCATATTTTATCTTTGTTACATTTTCTTTCTAAATAATGAGAAATAGTTTGAGAGAAAAGGGTATACTTTAGAACCACAGGTTCAAGAACCAGAAATAAATAGGCTTACTTCTTAAATTAAAATTTCAATTCGAACCATTTATGTCTTGGAGAAATCGTTTCTTAATTTATGGTAAAATAATTTATATAGCACAGGTCAGAAATGGTGAAATCACTATTGAGAAATTGAAGAGAGAGAGTTGACGTTGTATGAGTAGGTTGGGGATCATAGTTTGAGCGATATTATGTACTTAGAAAGTTAGTGTAAATTTGAAAATAGTTTTTAAAAACAAGTTTATAATTTAAAAAGTCCCATAAGCTATGGTGGTCCAATAAGAGTTATTTTTAATAAGGTTAGAAAACAAGTTGGCATTTTATCTTTGTTACATTTTTTTTTAATAATGAGAAACAATTTGAGAGGACGAAGTCAACCCCAGAACTATCGGTTCAAGAATAAAAAATAAATAGGCCTACTCCTTAATTAAATTAAAATTAAAATCCAAACTTAGAATCAGATTGATGAATTTACCATGGAGGATGAGAACGTCAATTCTCAACCATTTATACATTAGAGAAACCATTTCTTATTTTGTGCTAAAGAAGTCACAGACCAAAATTGGTGAAATTATATATATATATATTGAGAGAGGGTTCTTTTCACAACTAAAGGATTGAAAGGATACATCATATCTTACACAATTGTGCGACGTAGAAAGATGATGTGTTAATTTTCACCACATGATAAATAAGGCATGATCTGGAATGAATTTGTCATATTTTTGTGCTTTAGTATGTCATTTGATCCTTACCAAATTAAAATTGTCATTGTTTTTTTTTTTTGATAAGCAATTATGTCATTTGATCTCTAGCTAGCTAGCTAGCTAGCTTGAATTTGATATGCAAGCATTAGACCTTTTTGGTTTACTTATACATAGATTTTAGATCCTAGTTACGTGTCAAGTTTTGGACCACATGGGAAGGCCTTTTTTGGTGGTTACCAAGAACCCTAGCGTCGAAATATGTCTTTTATTTTTTAATTTTAATCAATACTTTGCACAAATTTTTTTTTTAATAAAAAAAAGAGATTGAAAAACTTACTCAAATAAGCTTTTTCTTATTTAATAATGATAAAGAAGGAAAGTATAAGAAAAAGGATTTATGAAATTTGTTGCCTTTTGTTTTTTGGGTAATCACACAAACCACACGACAATCCCAAAAGTTTAATTAGCTTTTAAAATCATGAAAAGACAGATATACACAACGCACACCACACAAATTTTTTGCCCTTTCAGAAGACATTTTGTGTTGATTTCAAGAACCTTTCATAGGAAAAAAACATATATTGATAATTTCATAACAATCTTTCTCACTTTGTTATATTTACATGAAATCCTCTGGTGATTAAAGTTTACGTTCTACTAAATACTTGTAAAAAAAAAAAAAAAAACCCTAAACATTAGTATTTGATTTGGATCAGTCCAATCTGAATCGGCAACCCAAATCGATTTTTCAAACCTTGGTACCAGCAACTAACCAACTAGTACTGGATCAGGATCATCTCCAGGGGGCCTAAAGCCCAGGGTGCTGCCACGGAGCATCCAGCGGTTGAGCTGTGCTGCACACATCTCGATGCACACCTAGAAATATGTGCGGTATAGCCCAACGGCTGGCAACACTCTAGGCGTGCTGGACTCCGTGGAGATGAGCTAAATTCACTATTATGAAAGCCATAGAAGTTTCACCCATTAATGAAAATAGAATTTGAGGCATCAACAGTCAAGACAAGTTATTTAAAACGATTTTAATTTGATTATAAATATTTATGAGTGTAGAAAAATTAATCAAAATAATGTAATCATACAATAATAGTGCTATTAAGTTGTCATTATCAATTTGAGAACTCCACACACACATACTCCCAATGGTTGTTTAATAACGTTAATTACAGTCCTCAATACCAGTTTATAAGGCGAGACTCTAGGATCAAAACCCACAAAAGAGGGGTCTTCTTATTAGTCTAGAAATATTGTTAAAATATTAAAAAAAAATAATACCTTTATAGACAACTATTGTGGAAAGGATAAATTACTTTCCAGCCACTCAAGGTTTGGGGTGTTGGTATCGGTATCGGTCTTGGTCTCAGTAAATATCGTCAATATTGATATGAATCGGTCATATCGAGTTGGATTGAATCATTTTATCTTTTAAATTATCGATACTTTAGTTGTTTTTTTTAACTATTTTACCCTCCTCAGTACTGATACCACCGAAAATATTGGTATCTATCAGATACTAACGATAGTGGTACATACTGTTTGACATGGCCGATATGATGTCGATAACCTGAACCGTGTAGTCACCGAACATGCCTCATGGAAAGGTGATATGGCAACTATTGTCATTGAAAGCCTTATTTGTTTAAAGGAGAAAAGTTCCCTGAGTGGGATGCAGGGCTAGGGGCCACACCTAGTACAATGGGAGGTGAAATGATCGCCCCACCCCTCATGAATGCTCACATATCATTGTTCATGTAAGGAGGTGATATGTCATAAATGCTCCTTCCTTTATTGCCAGATTCTAAAGGAGACTCTCTCATTTGCTTGAAACCGCACCCAGGTTGTGTAGGCACGTAGAGAACTTTCTCCCATAATTTTTTTTTTTTAAAGAAAAAAATCCCTCTTAAGTATGGATCATGGTTTTAGTGCACAGTATTGGATCGGGTATCTATCATCTTCAAAACGAATACAATACCGATATGGTATCGAAATGGATTGACCATATCGGACAAGTTTACTCTTAGGTTTCCTTAAAAATGGGTTTTCTTGACTATTTTACCCCTTGTTCATACTATCCTATCGATATATTATTGACCAGGTATCGATATCGATCACCTTCAAAACCGTACAGTATCGACCATATCAAGCGATCCAATACCGATACCTCAAACCATGTCTTATGGGTGAAGGTAAACTTGGTATATTCTATTTAAACTCGAAATCCATGTGCTCATCCCACATGTGCTCATCCCATCAATCATTCAAATGGCTCATGCATCTCTCTCTCTCTCTCTCTCTCTCTACGCACATGAAAGAAAAGTAAAGTTGGTCAAGTGGCACTTGGAAGAGTTTTATTTTATTTTTTTGATAAGACCTTAGAAGAATTTCTCATAATAGATCCATTACCCTTTTTGGCTAGATTTCTTTGAAAAAGAGAAAAGCACATTTAGCCTTAAAAGACTTTAAAGTCACATGTTTTGGTCGGCTATTTAAATCCCTTTTACAGAATTAAAGATGAAAGTGAGTCTTAGATCTTCTTCCTATTATACACATAAAAAAAGTCTATATTCACCAAAAAAAAAATATTAGCCTTAATTGTTAAAGTATATGGATTTTTATTAAAAAAAAAAAAAATCTGTTTATACCTGTGGCATAATATCATGGAATTAAAATCTTCTGAAGTATTGGTGGGGCAACGGTGAACATTTGGCGGTATAATAGAGGTCATGTTTGCCACTTGGCTCCTTGTAATGGTGGGAGTTTGATATTTGAAATTCTATTCATTTTCTCTTCCAATTGTATCGATCAATTACTTTTTTTTTCTTAAAAAATAATAAAATATTGATAAAAATTGGTATTGGATTGATATCGTCCTCAATCTAATTGCCATAATATCATAAAATCAAATTGCCATTTTGTCAAATTACGTTCGTCGCATCTTATCATGAAATTGTTGTATCATCATATCCCCAAATCGACGCAATGACACCATGTCATTAAATCGTCATAATGATTTATTGTTGCCATGTCACCATATCGCTAAATTATCACCATAGTGATATATTATCGCCAAATCACTGCCATGATACCATATCACCAAATCATCGTCATTGCAACATATCACTAAATCATCATATTGCGCTATGTTGATTGTTATGTATCAATATCAAATCGTCTAGGAACAATACAATTTTGGATAAAAAAAAAAATTTAAGAAAAAGAGATTGTTGTATGGTTGTATAGCGCCTACACCGATGCGAAGGCCAATGAGAGCGTACGCAAGATCATCAACACAAATATAATTTTTTATTTAACGGATCTGGAAACAAGAGCCACACAGGTAATATTCTTTTTTCCAAAATTAAAAAAGAATAATAAAAAGATGAAAATTAAAAAAATAAAAAAAAAACATGAGAAATTTAATAAAAAATGAAATGATAAAAGAAAAAATTAAGGCTCGCGATCTCAATTCGGGAGTGCATCTTAGCATAGGCTGCACCTAGACACATGAGGTGGGACATGGCAGGGTTTGAGTCATCTAAAGGTAGACCGATCATTTCACCCACCCTCCATGTGTCTAGGCGTACCTAGCATCCCAAATGCAGATAACTTTATCCCAAAAAATTAATAAACAAAAAGAGATGTGTTCTTCACTGTCCTTTCAAATAAAATTTGATTTAATTTAGGTCGGTTTGTCATGTATCTAACAGGAATCTTGAATAGTCAACACTTTATTCATTCGATAAGAATTCGCTATATATACTTAATGTAGTGTCTATGGGAACATATGGTTTGTATTGTCATAGGGAATCTCATATAATCAGGGTTGTAGGTAATTAACTAAGTGGAGAATGTTCTCTCCGAGGGGGAGGGGGAGGGGGGACATAGACACAATGGGGAGTGAAATGATCGCCCCGCCCCATGAAAAGCAGAAATCTAGTCCTTGAGATGCTAGCATGCATGGCTTCTACATTCCCTCACAAAGAACGCTCTCCCTTAAGTAGGAGTATTAAAAGTTGGCACGCATTGTTAGGTCCAACTTGAATTGATTGGTTGAATCCCCATATTGATTCAATCGATTATTAAATAGTGTTAGATTCAACTGTTCAAGCATCGATTGATTAATAATTGAGCATTTTTAGTGCGAGTAAAAGTGTCGATTTGGAACCAAAATTGAAACCAACCATTAATATAATTCAATTTTAATTTTAAAATAATGAATAATTTCTTGATTCGGTTTGATTTTGGTTTCAAGGGTGAAATCGATTAGTTAGAATCAAAACAAATTTACAATAAACAAGAATAACATCTTAGAATTGGGTTTGTGGCCTACCACTAAAAGCACTTTAAAAACCATTAACGCTAGTTGTTAAAGATAAAGGCATAAAACATCATTAAGTTACAAGCAAGCTTGGGACAATTGTTGAATATTCATCTTTATGAATCTAAGTGATTAAATATACACTATTAACTTTGAACTATATTTCGTTGATTCTTCCTTGAAAGAAGATACTAGAACCTTCCATTTCCTCAATGGATATGCATTGTGTTCAAAACTTCAAATCAATCTTTACTAGTAGTTGGAGGGGTCAATTCAAAATGTCTTTGTGGGTGATAGGACCTAAACCGAATTAAACCGATCAAATAGGGTCAATTTGAATTGATTAAAAAAATGTGCTCTTATTGGCGGTTCGATTTTGTTTTGGTTTCTACATGTGTATCTTGTACCAAATCGAAACTGAACAAACTAACACCCATAAACGCAAGGTAGTCGATTGTCGGGCCTAGAATTGACACCCTTAGGTTTCACTATTCCCTCTACTCTACTTGTACAAAGTCTAAAATGTCCTTGGCTTTCAAGAGTCCCTTCCTAACATAAGAATTATGTATTAAGAGATTCTCTCTTCACCACGGATGAAAGAAAATTGTTCCTACATAATTATCCCTCTTTATTTCTCTGTTAGCGCAATTCTCAAAATCGAACTTACCACTTTTGAGCTTGCTTGGGAGGGCGGAAGATTTCTTGGACCTAAACCATCAAGCCTAGATGCATATCTATAGACCATCTACTTAGTTTTACCATATGGAAAGGTGATATGGCAGCTTCAACTATTAGATATGTAGGGACTAGGGAATGGTCTATACTAGTCTTATGTCAAATTTCAAACTCAAACTCAATATTTTACCTTCCTATGTATTCAGATGCACCCTCTTAATAGTTCAAGTATTGATATGCACCCGCATTGTAGTCTTTGATTTTTCAATGATTTATTTTGCCACTTAATCAATTTCATTTCAGCTAAAACTTCGTAGGTAAAGTAAGGAATCTTTGGAATCTACATATCCACAAATTTTTATCCCATTTCGAGTCTTGTGGTAGATATTCGTAATGATCCCAATATATCCTTTGGACTACATGACCAAGAATTCTTTTGTTAATTTTGACAAACACAATTAATGATACCATTCCCTAGCAACTTGTCACCAATTAGGTTAATCATGAGCTCATGTTCATCTTTATCTTGGAAAGGAAAAATTCTATGCCAAATATAGGAAGGTTTTGATTTTGAGACCACGGACAAATTACGTAAGATAAATTTTTTTAATAAAGTATTACACAAGTATTTTTTTTTGGAAAAAGAGAATTCATTCAAGAGAAGATCGTTTACACAAGATTA
Organism: Telopea speciosissima; assembly: GCF_018873765.1. NCBI lineage: Eukaryota > Viridiplantae > Streptophyta > Magnoliopsida > Proteales > Proteaceae > Telopea > Telopea speciosissima. The sequence continues at coordinate 2,100,574 of NC_057925.1, forward strand.
AGTAAGGGATTTTTATGAGATTTATTAATTTTCCCTTTACATTAATTAGAACAATCATTTATTGTCTAATTTGAAAATAATTTAAGTAATGAAAAGATAATATATTTCTTTGGTATGTAGAAGATCTACTAATGAGAACCATGTGTACAGCCAGTGACTTGAGATAAACAAAGATTGCTAGTAGGGATGTAAACGGATCGGATTCGACTCGGATAGTGCTATATCCGCATCCGCATCCGATTAGCTTTCAAATGGATTCGGATAGTGCTAAACGGATACAAACACGGATACAGATTGGATATTTTATCCGTTTACATGTAAATATATATAGTTTTTCGGATAGCTATAGCCTATCCGTATCCGCATCCGTTTAGTTTTCGGACAGATTCGGATAGTGATAAATGGATACGAACACTTCCTTATGTTAATATGATAGACAATTGGTGATAGCATCCCTAGCAAGTAGTTAATTGTGAGTTCATTTTGATCTTTACTTTTGAAAGGAAAAATTCTATGCAAACTATGGAAAGTTTTTGAATTTGAGAAATCACCACAAAGTACATAAGATTTTTTTTTTTCAATGAAAAATCACACAAAATTATTTGATTAGCCCCTCCACCCATTAATACATTTCTCCTTTTCAGTCTTTGCTGTTTCAAATTCTTTTATCTGTCGCTTCATCTCTTAAATTCAGTAATGTGTTTTTATTAGATTATTAATTTAACATTTCCATCAATTATTATTTATTGCTTAATTTTAAAAATAAATAAATAAATAATGAAAAGATAATATTGATGAATGAGAAGATTTTTAATGCTTTAAGTGTTTAATTAAAGCCGTTCCAACTTCAATACTCTTAATTCCATTCAAAATCTCCTCAATTTCTAGGGAGGCAAATGAAACTGCCCATGCCCTAGCTAGGAAGGCCGTGTCTTTGGCATGTAAGATAATTTGGCCACATTCCACTCCTTGGCTCCAGTGTAATGTCTCGGGTACTTCATGCCCTTTATCTCAATGAATTCCGTTTTACCAAAAAAAAAAAAAAAATTGCCCTCTTAACCAATTCAAAATTTCTTTATGTAGACTTTCTCTGTGAAAGTGGGAAGCTGAATATTATTACATCCAACTGTACATATCATAAAAATGGGCAAGAGATCTCTACTTGGTCGCATGGTTTCTACACAAGCGTCTGGGCCAATGGGTGAGCACGTCTGAAATCTACCTAGGGGTAGAAGTGTCATCTCACGGTGCCCTGTGAGAGGGTGTAAAAAACAACACCAAGTAGAGATATTTTTCCCCATAAAATTATAGTCTATATTAGGTTTACATAGTCCAAAGAAAATAGGGTTTCTATGCAGGAACTTTTAAAGGTGTTTTCTACATGGGCATGTATTTTTGGCCACATGACAGACCATATGGGGTTGAAATTTTGTGTACATGTAGATTTCAGGGCGCACCTTTGCACCAACCACAATAAAAGTGTCAGCCCATCAGAGTCAAAGAAAATGGAAAATTAAGCTTTGAAAAATCTAGGATCATAGATTGCTTACAAACACAAGAGAAGTTGTGTAGATTTTAAAAGAACGAACGATTGAACTTGACTTTAAAATTTGATATGTGACAGTTTAAGATTATTTCTTAAATATCCAACAGTCAAAATTACCACATCACCCTTATAAGTGACAAAACAAGATGCACGTATGGAGAACTTATCTTGTCGTGCCTTTGTAGCAATAATCTAAATCCATGGATACAAGTTGAGGTTGTGGTGGTGTTCAAGTAAGCAAGTTGATTATAATTTATAAGTGACAAAACAAGATGCACGTATGGAGAACTTATCTTGTCGTGCCTTTGTAGCAATAATCTAAATCCATGGATACAAGTTGAGGTTGTGGTGGTGTTCAAGTAAGCAAGTTGATTATAATGCTATTAAGTTGTACGTTATTAATCAATTTGAAAACTCCACGGACACAAGTACTCCTAATGTAGTTAATTAAAGCCGTTCGAACTTCAACACTATTAATACTATTGAAAACCTCCTCAATGTCAACTTCCGTGTCGTCACTTAATTGCCCTCTTAACCAATCCAAAATTTCCTAATTTATTAAATGAAAATAACTTTTTCTCTTGTTTTTTAGGTAAACAATTTTATTACATGCACGGTCGTATTCCATTCCTTGGCTCTCAAGACTTTGTTATCCTATTCAATAAATCCTCTCTTAACCAAAAAAAAAAAAATGGTGCTTGTTGCACAAATATAATCTATGTTAGATTTACCAAGTCAATTAGCAATAGGTTTTCTAGTCGAAAAATTGAAAAAACAAACGATTGAACTTGAATATGAAATTTGACATGTGATCAAATAAAATAATTTTCTAAAAATCCAACTATTAGAATTATCACATCACCCTTTCATGTGACGACACTAGGTGCGTATATATATATATAGAGAGAGAGAGAGAGAGAGAGAAAGCTTATCTTGGTGAGGCTGTGTAGTAATAATCTGAATTCATCTATAGAATATGAGGTTGTGGTGATGTTTAAGTAAGCAAGTTGATTATGTTCTTTTCTTCTCTAATACAAAATTAATTAAGCATCCCATTAACTAATCAGAAATGCTAGCATTGATTAGAAAGCACATTGATTAAGCGGACAAAATAGAAGTCCAATAACCTCAACTGAAATATTATATTTAATGGAGATGCTAATCGCAAATTGAAGTGGGATTTGAACCAGGTAGAGATCTTTTTCCCAACATTATTTTAAAAGAGTAATCATGTTTACATGTCATTAGAGTTGGAATGTTGGAGACCGTGCCTTCCTCTCCTTTCTTTCCTATATTTGGAAGCATGGAAAAGACAGAAAAGAAAAGAAAAATAATAATTAGACAAAAATTATGATGACATAATAATTGATATAAATATATATATATATATATATATATATATATATATATATATATATATATATATCTCTGATACCAGTAGGTTTCTCAGGATACCAAATAAAATATGCAGTAATGAAATAAATATGCAAGTGAAAACTTGAAAGAGGTCAGCGGAAATAAAACTTGTGTGTGCTTAGCAGGTGCTGCATGCCCTTAATTTGGGCCGGTCGTGGCACTCGGAGGGGTAACCTCGGCGGTCTACCGTTTTGCGGTAGCCTCTTTGTGCTTGAAGAAGCATGAGCCGGCCAATATTTGAAGATAAAAGATAAAATCTTGAATTTTATATTACTTGGAGAATTTGAATTACACTCTTGATATACAGGACTCTTGAAGAAAGCTTGAAGATAACTATTCACTTACGGGTTTACTTGAAGGAAACTTGAAGCTGAGATAAAGGCTTAAACTTGCGATTCTGAGACTTGACGAACACTTGATGGAACTTAGTTCACTGACTTGAAGAACACTTGATGAAATAAACTTGAAGTTACACTTGAAGAAATAAAATTAAAAATGCTTGAAGTAACTTGGTGTAAGAACTTGAAGAGTGAGCTACGAAGGTCTTTGCGTGCTTTCTTTTTCTCTTCAGAGATTCTCCTCCTTCTCTATGGAGAAGAAGAGGGGTCTTATAGAGCTTTGGAGGCTTTGATCGCTTTACTTTTCCACCGAAAGCAAACCTTATCTTGAAGGCATCTTTGGTAGAGCGTAGAAGCAAGTGGGCGTGGGCCGAGTCTTGACTTTGGAGGCGAGGCGCCAAAGCGATTTTGGTCCGTAGTGCTACGATAAAAGTCAATTTTACTATTCACCACTTTGTTGGTAGAACTTGGAATCTTTGAAAAAGCTTCAAAAACCGCACCGAGGCATTCCACGTGTCGAAACACTCGTTTTCCTCATTGGTTTGGTTTAGATGGTTCACTTGTATTTGAATGGGCCCAGTGGTGGCTTGACTATCTAGGACCGGAGATAGTGGCGGGACACGACTTTTGATACGACCACGTGTCATTTTTGAGCCATTTTTATGATGTCGTCATGGTGACGATTCTCCAATATCGGGGTTTGGAGACTAACCCATGGGCTTAAAGGCCCACTCTTTTTGATGTTTGGCTTACGGACCTTCCGGTGGACCTTGTTGAAGAGAAGCTGTTGGTGATGAGGTCCAGCCCATCATTTGGATCTTGGGCATATTGACCTTCATGGAGGTGGGGTCAATGGACCCAACACTTGAACTGGTTTCTTCTTTTTCTTCTTCGATATCGAGGGCAGCCGTGGGCCTCGATCTCGCTTGTTTGGCTTTTAGCTTGAGACGTCTCATTCTCGGATTTGTCCGATCCTTGAGTGAGGGCCGCTTGAGTTTTGGCTTTTGTGAGGGATTGAGTAAGGGCCTCGGGGTACACCTTCTCGGATCACACTTGTCCCACCACTTGACTCAAGTTTCTTTGTAGAAAAGGGGTAGAGCAATCGGGGCCTTGAATGTCCAATTGCATACTCCCAATAAACGATCCAAGCCAGACGGCAATGGATGAAGAACCTCAGGAGATCTGGTTGTTCAGGAATTTGTTCGGTGTGCTGGCAATAAATGCTTAAAGCATCGAACACTTGATCTGGCAAAATGTCACTAATTGGCCCAAAGGCGGCCCACCAACAGAGGGAACCAATTTGGAATTGGGTGGAGAACTTGAAGTCGAAACAAAAGAACCAGGAATGTTGGTTCTTGCTATTTTGAAACAGGAAAGCATGGTGCCAAGCATCCATGTAGTCAAAATAGTGGTATTCTGGGTGGTAGTTTTGAGAGAACCTCTTTGTAGAGAGGGGATGTGTACCCCAATCTTTTGAACTGATAATTTGTAAAATGGTTCTTCAAGTATGGGTAACCGGACTAGGATCAATTTTGTCGAAATTTTGTTTGATACGTATAGAATCCGTATCAACTAGGATGAACTCATAGAATTCTTGACTTTTTGAACTATTTGGGAATAGAAATCCCAACCTTGGAAAAAGCCCTTCTTGCTACTTCCACACAGCGTGTTGCGCCTTTAGTGAACTGGTCATCAAGGGCAAAAATGTCTTGATGGGCTTGTTTGAGGATATACTGACTCTTGGGTAAGTTATGGGAAGAAAGCTGGTTTGGACACTGTTGTGGAGGAGCTTGGTCTAGAGAGTGTTGAGATGACCTTGTGTTAGGAACTATTTGAGTGGGTGACTAGCCACGACTTGGGTGAAGGGAACACTTTCAACTCTTGTTTTGGAAGGGGACATTTTGATTAGTTGATTTGAAGAAGTAGGTTTGGCATAGGAACCCTTTGATTTTATGCTTGGTTTGGGGGCTCCTTTGGAGCCATGATAATAACGTTTTAGGACCTGCAAGAATTCACGGGTCAAGAAATCAGGAATAGAATTCATTTCTCCTTTTATGTAAGTTATGTCAAAATCAAAACTCGATAAAAGGGCTTGCCATCTTGCAAAAATCTGTTTTGAAGCAATATTTTGAACATCATTTTTCAAAACTTGTTTTTCGACCGCAATCAACTCTTACTAAAAATTTCTTGTTTAGAAGATCGCTTTGAAATTTACGGATGCAAAGAACTACTGAAAGGATTTCTTTTTAATGGTACTATAATTTTCTTTGGTGGGTTCCAAACTCTGAAGCAAACTGGACTAATTGTTCTTTATCATCTTGGACTTGTTTAAGGATACCTCCGTACCCAAGTTCGGAGGCATCGATCTCAACTATCTTGAAAAGTGCAGGATCTCTGCAAGTTTTAGACAAGGGATTTCCTTGACTAATTTTTTAATATCTTGAAGCGCTTTTGTATGGTTTGAAGTCCATGGGCTTGGTTTTCTTGAGCCTAGAGTAAAGATCTTTACATAATTGGCTAATTTGAGGGATGAAATCTCGCGTAATTTAGGCTTCCTAGGAACCTCTGTAATTGTTTTTGTCTAGGATTTGATCGGGGAATTTATCTGCCAAAAGCTATAGATCTTTCTATAGGGATGACTTGGTTTTGGTAAATGTAATGCCCTAAGAATCTAACCTTGGTTTGGAATAACTCCATCTTTTTCGGGAAAGAACTAAACCCTTGTTTTTCATGGTGTGGAAGAAACTCCTAAGATGTTTGAAGTGTTGTTCAATGGATTTGGAAAAGACTAGAACATCATCAATATAGACTATTATGAACTGGCCGTATGGGTTTAGGATATCGTTCATAATGTTTTGGAATTCACTAGGGGCATTTTTTAAACCAAAGGGCATTACGTTCCATTCATAATGCCCAAATGGTGTGGTGAAAGCCGTTTTGTAACGGTCTTCTTTGTGGATTTGGATTTGCCAATATCCAGACTTGAGGTCAAACTTTGAGAAGATTGTGGCTTGGTAAAGTCTTTGAAGTAATTCTTTTTTATTTGGTATAGGATATCTAATCCATTGTAATGCTTCATTTAGAGGTTTGTAGTTTATGACAAGTCTGGGTGTTCCTCTTTCTATTTCAGCGTTCTTATTAACGTAGAAAGCCGCACAGCTCCAAGGTGACTTGCTTTTACTGATTAGATTTTTATTAAGGAGGTCTTGAATTTCTTTTTTACAAACTTCTTGTAGTTCTTGGGTCATTTGAATAGGTCTGGCTTTTGTAGGGATATCCTTATCTGAAAAGCTTGGTTCATAGGGAAGATGAACAATGTGCCTATGTCTGTGTAAAGACATCAGAAACTCGAAGCGAGTTCCTTCTCAATTTGGGCCTTGGTATTAGAAATTTGTTTTTGAACCGTTCTTTCTTGGAGTTTTTGTTCAATAGTCCTATGGTTGACTTCTTGTTTTAGATATTGTAGATGTTTTTGTTTACTTTGAATTTGACTTATAGTTATGCTGCTTCCGAAATGGCTCTTGTTTTGAGCAGGTCTATTTCTTTTGTTCTCGCTTGTTCAAAGAACTGGAAATGGACTTGTTTACCTAGGATAGTTGTTGTAATTCCTTGATCCGAAACAGTGAAAGGTTTTATGAGTTCTAGGAAAGGTTGTCCTAGAATAACGGTGTTAAGGTCTTTTACTAATATGAAAACTTGTTTTAAGCAAACTCCTTGGTTGCGGATGTGAACGTCGATAATTTATAATTTACGTTTAGTCTTGAGCCATTTGCTCTGTTAATTTTTGAGTTGTCTTTTCAAAATATTGGGTTGGGACTAACCCTTCTTGTATGCGATTCATTTGTGCTCCCGAGTCAACCAGGGCTATAGTCTTGATCTTATGGGCTGATGATATGACAATAGTAATATTGACATACCATTGTTGGCATTTGACTTTGTTAATAATATCAACAAAATCTTCATTACTGTTTGGTAAAGTTTGTATACTGTTGTCTTCTTCTTCTTCTAATTCGATTTTTTGCTGAAACTTCTTTAAACTTGCTATGTCTGCTTTTATATTTTTTATTTCAGTCTTTAGATCATTTGTAGTAGCTTCTAAACTGGCAATTTTAACTTGATCCGGATTTTGAGAAGAAGTAGGAGTTTTGTCAAACTTCTTATAAATATTCTTTATGTTATAAGGGGTTGCCTTGGTTTGGGGTTTTGTTGATGAGACCTGTTGTAAGAGTTCTTGGGCATGTTGGAGGTATAAAGTCTTGGTATGTTTATCTTTGATTTGATCAACAAAGTTGAGAAATTCTTCTGGTTTGTTAAAGGTTTTAAGTCCCGAACTTGATTGTATCATGTTTATAGATTTTGATGATTCGAATCATCACAATTTTTGCGAAAACTCCTTGGCTACAATTACAAGGAGAAGCCTTCATCACTATCAACTGTTTGACTCAATTTGGTTTAACTCATTTTCTTGGGTTTGTTTCACTCTCGGGTGTTTTGACCCAAATCGGCTAAGAGTTGGATTTTGGTATCATCAGGCATTATGAGTGAGTTGATCTTTTTGCTAGTCTACGATATTTGGCTATGTGGCCTGGTTTACCACGATTGTAACAACCGATCTTGGTGTTTTGAGTTGGTCTTGATTTTTGGAAAGTTCTTTTGTAAGGTCTCTGTTTCTTTGGGCTAGATTTATTTTCTAAATTTTTATCCTGGTTCTTTTCTTGTCTTGTACTTACTTGAATATCTATTTTTCCTGTTATGCCTATGGCTTTTATGTTTCTTTTGAGCAGTGATTTTTGAATCGAAACCAAACATTCACGAGAATCCCCTAATTCTTGTTTGTAGGATTTTGATTCTTTTCTAATTTGTTTTCTAAGTTTGATATCCGTACATAAGGCTAATCCTTCCTTGTGTACTAGGCTTATGAGATCACCATAGGTGAGGGTTTGATAGGGTATTTCCCCATTGTTTTCTTCTCTTAATTTTTGTTTGAGTTTTTCCGAAAATAAGCTGGGTAACCCAAGAAGGAATTTTTCTTTCCAACGGGAGATTTGCATCTTCCCTAGTCGGGACCTTGGTCATGAATGTGTCTTTATACCATTTGAAATCGTGTAATTTTTTACATTTGAGGTTTGATAATTGTTCGGAAGACCTATCCTTGAGTCTTGTGGGATCTCCTAAAAATACTTGGTTATACTAAAAATTAGAGTGTTTACAAGATCTTCAACTGGTTGGTCTCCTATCATAATTGGTAGACCTTGTTCATTAGTTTGAATGGCATTTAGTATGGATTCTTTTTCGGTTGGTGAGAACATTATCCCACCAACCTTTAAGTTGACAGTAAACCCGAAATGATTATTTCGCTATGGCTTGATCGGTATGTTCTTGATCCGATGAGCATTGCTCACCATGGTCATTTCTTGAGTTTGTTAGCTGATTGTAATCGACATTCCATCTATGTTCCATTCATAGATGGTACCACTTTGGTAATTTGCCGGGAAAATTCCTTCTTTGTTCAATTTGAAGATCCGGGTATGTTGGTCTTGGATAATAGTTATTGTTCATGTAAGGGCTAGTAATAGCATTTACATGTTCTTGCTCCTCTTCATCACTGGATGATTCAGGAGGAAGCCATTTGTTGGATGTTTGCCACATTGGAAGCAGAGCTTCCTTGTGTTTCCTTTTGAGGTGTATCAGGGACAATCAAATTTTGCAATCTTGTGGAAATTTGGCTTACTAGATCTCTGTTTTCTTGAGTATTTAAGTTTTTTAAACTCTTGTTCGAAATCGTGAAAGGTTTGAACAGAGTTGTTGTTGTTGTTGAGGAAGTACTAGCTTGATTTAGAGACGTTGGTTCAATAGGAGTGTCTTTTTGAACTAAGTTCTCTATTCTAATTAGTTGACTTCCTATGGTTTGTAAATACTGGTTTGTGTAATTTGTTTGTTCAATAATTTTCTTGGATCCATCGAAACACCTTCAATGGATCTAAAAGGTGTTGCCAAGATTTACTGTGTTGTTAATTTTTAATTTAACATTTGAACCAGGAGGGTGTATTGTCTCTATGGTCTTGTCATCACCAATTTCGGTGTGGTACACCTTCTTGCTGGCATTGATGTTTGAAAAGGGATAAGGAATGTTGTTATTACTCGTATAGATGTCTAAATATGTAAAGAACATAACATCTACTTTGATGGTTCTCATTTTGTCATACCGAGGTTCTTGATTTCTTGTTGTTTTTCTTTCGAGAAGTAGCTAAAAACCATTCTCTTTTTTCAGCGTTCTGGGTGAATTGAAATCTATTCTCGAGTTTGGGTTTGTCTATCTCATAGTTTTCATCATATGACAAGCAACTCTTGCTTCGTGTTGCATGTCGTTTGAGTTGGTGAAGTGGTTCATTTGAAGGAGAAGACTTGTTAGGCTCATTGTTCATAAATTCCTTGGGTGACATTTCTTGTTAATTTGAGTTTGTAATCCTAGAATATGTAAGGACCTTATTTGTTCTTGTAACCTTTGATTTTCTAAGTGGAGACTTGTTAGAGAACTAGAGGTTGAAGCTCTACTTGGGACTTGGTGAGTTTTTCAAACTCTTCAGATTTGGTTTTATTTGTTTATCTTTCCTCCGGAATGTTATAGTAACCATTCCGTCCGATCTTGGTTTATAGATTCAACGTCTTGTTAGGTTCAACAAGTGACTCGGGCAAGGTGCCTGGAGACACCATTTTGTCGGAAACTTAATGTCTTTCCACTTTTGTTTTAGGGTGAATCTGTTCTTGAATGGACAAAGTCCGTTTCTATGAACGTGGTTTGTCCTTTGATAGTTCTTCTTAGAGCCTTGGGTCTTAAAGTTCTCATGGCCTTATCTTGGATTCTATGGATTATAGCAATTGGTATAGAACCTTGTTTCATCTTGTAACCACTTGTAAGGATGTTAACTTTTAAGGTATCCGAAGATTTGCATCATTTAAGGATAAGTTTATGTCCGGATAACAATTGAAATAAGTGGCCTTTGTGAAGACTTGTTTCTATCATCCCTAGAAGGGAATCATCAAATTGCAGGAACCTTTGATCCCTGAGAGCAAGCAGGAGGGCTACGTTGAGCCCTTCCCTGTGCAGGGGTTTGATGGCTACTTGTATAAGTCCTATATGGATATAATTAAAATCCTTTTTTAACTTGTTAAGATTTGAAGGGTCTAAGAGTTGGATCTCTTCCATATCTGGAGAGTAATTGATAGTTTGTTCTACGGTCTTGATAGTTTCAGTGAAACTATACCATTCTTGTTTGTAAACTTCTTTGGTTGGGACCTTAGGTAAGGTCCAGTTTTGAAGGGACTGATCAAGGTCACTTGTTAGAACTTCATTACTAATTATTTGACTTGGCGAACTGAAGTCGCCGACTAGTCTCGAAGACATGGTTCTACTAAGTCTACTCATAGTTATCGGAACATATCCCCCTAACTAAGGTATACTTCCATCCACCAAAGGGTGAAGGAGATCTTAGTTGCTAATTAACCGCAAACTGGGTCTTACCTCTTGCCCAACGGCCCTAAAAGCCAACTAATACTCGCAACGCAACTCCCAGAGGACTGCCGGAAAGTAAAATAGAAAAGGAGAGAAGATCTTAGAACGCAATTTTCTTTTTTTAATTCTTTTCTTTTCTTGGCTTCCAAACATCGCATATTTTTTTCATTTTAAAATATTTACAATATGAAGCCATTCATCAAAAGGGGGAAGAAATCAATTGCGATTGAAGAGAGAGAAAGAAAGATTAAGGAGAGGGGCATGGCAAATTAAAGAGAGGAGGCGAGGAGCAAGGGTCGAGTAATAGTTAGTATGGTGGTTAAGGTTTCTTGGACCTAGATCATCGGAATCTATGTATCACCTACTTAGTTGTACCATTGTGGGTGTTCATCCTTCAATCTTTTTTGGATTGGGGTGCGTGGTACCCTGGGGTGCCTATAAATGAGTTTCTACTTTTTTAGAGTCACTATCTAGATTAAGGTTTAGGACCCATAAATGCCTTTCACTTTTGGGAGAGATAATTCACTCTAATGGATAAGGCAAAAGTTGTCTTAGATCTTTGGGTAATTCAAGGTTATGGGCTGAGAAGGTGGTAGGCACCTACCCACCCTCAATCAGGATCGATCTCCTTTTATTTAGACAATTCCTAGGTTTACTAATTCTACTAATTAGTCCCAGATATTATCATGCATAGTAAAATTACTTGAATGTAAATGAAAACTACAAAGTATATGTGTGTATGTGTAATATATACAATGAATGAATATATGTATGTATGTAAGGGAGTGATTGAACCAAAACTTATGGTTGCCTGACTGCCTAGTTTCACGAATGATTTGGGAATTAGGTTAAATATAGTTTTGCATGTGTTGGGTATGCATGTGGGGGATGGGGATCATGATATGAATGCATGTGATATGGTGGAATACAATATGGGAATGAGGATCATGGTAAGAATGTATGTTGTGTATGTGCAATTATATGTGTATGGGAATGGTGACATAACTGATGTGTGCATGATTGTGATAGAACTTGACTTGGTCAGGCTGCCCACGTACCCCAAATAGGGATCAGATCAAACGTAGTTTCCGATACAAGATTGGGAAGATTTTCAGGGTTTTGACCACTTCTTGGTCTAGCCACTTGTTTTGACATGATTGGACCTGATGACATCTTTAAATGTCTATCGAATCTTTACTGGAAGTTTGGCAGCCTAACAACGTACTGCATGTATGTTTTAGGAGTACATTTGCAGGTGTATAGTACTAGTAACATGGCAATAACATATATGGTAATTAACATGGTGTATTTCCTCATCCAATCGAAAAGCCTAGATTAGGGTAAAAACCTAACCCGAGTACACAATTAGGTAAAAGTAACTACATATGCTTGATCTACATAAAACACTGAGTAAATGTGTGTAAAAAAGGAGGAGAAAAAAAATACCTTTTGGGGAGCCCAAAATGGGCTTGTCAGGGAATTTCGACTCTTCTATGGTAATCCAGGTGAAATTCCTAGCATCTGGAATAGTTCAAGAGTTTTGGGGGAATTTTCGTCTTCACTGGCTATTTTGAGATGCCCCTTAGATTTCAAAGCTTCTCTAGGGTTTTAGGGCACCAAAAGACTATTGAGAAACTCCTCTTGGGAAGAGAGAGGGCAGAGCTGAAAAAATTGATGCTCTAAGGTTTCTGAGTTGTGTTAATGAAGGAAAGAGGGTGCCTTTTTTATAAGGTTAAAGGGAGGAGGAGGAGCCAAATCCTCTCATGGTTCTAAGTACCGATATCAAAATGCCCGTATCGGGCGATTCATATCGGTTTTGCACCTTGCTGATCCCGATACCGTGCCAATACCGTATCGGTGATACAATATGAACAAGAGGTAAATTGGTCAAAAAACTATTTTTAAAGGAGAATCAGGGGAAATTTTGTCTGATATAGCCGATCTTTGTCGATATTGATCCGATACCATAACGGTTTCTGAGTTGATCGATACCCGTTTCGATACCATGCACTAAAACCATGGTTTGGCTACTCCTCCAAACCTCCAAATGGAAGTTGGGAGCTTCCTCCCATTAATAATGTAAGAGGTGCCATGTGGCAGCCTCATGTGGGTCCAAAAGTGGGCCTAGGGCGATCACCTTCATAAGGTAGACTTCTAAGATTGATTCTAGAATATCTGACCTTCAGATTTTGACGATTATCGTCATAAGTAATTTTGAGAGTACTATCCAATGATGCAAAGATCAAATATACATTATGTCGGAAACACAATCAAATCTGTGCCCGAAGCAAAAGGGTCCACAAAATTAGGGTTTTATGAAATGATGTCCAAACATTATTTGATTTGTACCAAAGTTTAAGACATTATTTAATATCTTAAAAAAATTCTATCTAAAAAGTTTCAACCCATTCTAACAATGTTTGGGTACTCAATTAACTCCAGGCGCAAATTGGTAATTTTTACCAAAAATCTCTGAGAAGTAGTTTAGTCTCAAATTACCGGTAGCAAGTGGGGGAATGTTTTGAGATGACAAAATTCAGTTGTTTACAATCATGTGGAAAGGTTCTGTAGCAGCTTCAACTATTAGATATCTAAGGAATGATCTAAACTAGCCTCATGGCCAATTACAAACTCAAACTCAATCATATACCTTCCCATGCATTATATGCTTCCGCTCAGTAGTCCAAGCATGGATGTGCACCCTCACTGTAGTATTTGAAATTTCAATGCTTTATTTTGCTTCATGACCAACTCTATTTTAGCTAAAAATTGACAAGTGAGTAAGGAATCGTTGGGTCTATATATCCACAAAATTTTAGTTCATTTTGAGCCCAATGTATAATTCATATTTCATATAATTTAGAGACATCCTTTGAACCTCCTAAGACTAAGAATCTGACACTTTTTCCTTTTTAAATAATAGCAATAACAAGGGAGAGGGTTCTCGAAGCAGCGTAGGGAGTGCACCAATGAGGAACTACAAAACAGTTTTGTACACAAGGGGCAAAGAGATCATTTCATGTGAAGAGGAAAGAAAGATAAAGAGAGAGGGTGCTAGTGTAATCTCTGCAGTCAGCTCAAAGAACCTTTTCCCCAAAGACAATCATTGATAGCGTCCCTTTACACCTTGTCACAAATCAAGCTCGTGAGCGGATTTTCATCTTTATTTTTTTAAAGGAAAAATTCTACACAAATAACTGTCCTAAAAGTTGGTTAACCTTTTGGGATTGGTGTGTGGTTTGTGTGATTACACTTTCAGCATCAGAGGGGAAAAAAATAGAAAGACTTTTACCCCCTCGCCACGTAAAAAGACATATTTCCTTCTCATTCTTGGGTGTTCCAAATTTTTGTGTCCATTGCTGCATCTCTTAAGTCAAGTAATTGCCTTTATTAGGTTTATTAATTCCCTCTTTGCATTAATTGTCACAATCATTTGTTGCCTAATTTGAAAAGAATTTTAACAACTAATGAAAGGATAATATTGAGGAATGAGAAGACTTTTAATGTTTTAAGTGTTTTACCACTCTTCCTAAAAATTTGTATTTTATTAAAAAGAGAATCATTGCAAGATAGAGGGAGTGTTAAATAATATTAATTAAAGTTATAATAATAATTATAATGTTCTCAAGTTGTCATTAATCAATTTGAAAACTCCATAGCCACAAGTACTCCTAATGTAGTTAATTTAAGTAGTTCTAAATTTCAACACTATTATAAAGTAGTTTGGGTAGCTTTTGCTGCCCTTCCTTGATCAAAAAAATAAATAAATAAAATTTCAGCACTATTAATACTATTGAAAGACTCCTCAATGTCAACTTTGGTGTCATCTCTAAATTGCACTCTTAACCAATTCAAAATCTCCAAATTTATTAAGTAGACTTAGACTTTCTTTGGGAAGCTAAATTTTGTTACATCCAAGTGTACATGTCATACTAATATAATCCATATGGGATTTACAAACTTCGAATGGAATAGGGATTCTACACAAGCACTTTTAAAGGTGTTTATATACGGACATTTATGTTTTGCTACATAGCATATCTACCTTATGGATTGAAATTTTGTGAACGTGTAAATTCTAGGGTGCGCTAGCCACAAATCAAGTGTCATCCCATCAAAATCAACCAAATTGGAAAAATTATGTTTTGAAAAATCCAAGATCATAGGAAAATGCATTGCAATACATAGATGGCTTAAAAACACAAGGAAAATTGTCGAGAAGTTGGAGAACAAACAACTGAACTTGATTATGAAATTTTATATATGACTAATTAAGATCATTTTTTTATAAATCCAACTGTCAGAATTGCCACGTTACCCTTTCATGGGACAATAAAAGGAGCCTATATAGAGAGCTTATCCTAGTGAGCCCATATAGAAATGATCTAAATCCTTTGATAGAAGATTAAACTGTGGTGATGTTCAAGTAAGCAATTTGATTATATTAATCTCCAATACAAATTAACTAATCAGAGATGCTAGCCTGATGTCAAATCGACCGTTCAACTCCATGGGTCCTATAATAGAATCCATTCCAAATGACCTAGTGTTAAAGAAAGTGTCTGCATACAAGTATTACGTATATATACAATGCACATCAATTAACGGTCGCATCCCTCATTGTAGTCTTTGATTTTTCAATGTTTTATTTTGTCATTTAACCAATTCCATTTCAGCTAAAACTTGGCAGAAGATCAACAAGGAATCTTTACTTTCATTTTCCAAAAAAATTGACTCCAAGACCAAGAATCTTTACTTTTATTTTGTTCTTGAAATATCTTTTGGACTCCAAGACCAAGAATCCCAGACATTTTTTTTCTTCCATTAATGATAGCATCCCCTAAAATTTGTCACTAATTAGGCCAATCATGAGCTCATTTTCATCTTTATTTTTGAAAGAACAAATTCCATGATATTATAGAAGGTTGTTGAAGCTGTTGAGGGCCATTGGTTAATGAAACATAATTTTAGACATTACCAAAAATTACACAAGAAATTCATTTTTTTTTATAAAGATTACACAAGATTATTTTGCTACTCCCTCCATCTCGCAATGACATTTCTCCTTGTCATTCTGGACTATTCCAATTTTTTTTTTTAATCCATTGCCCCCTCTCTGAAATGTGACATGTGATCAAATAAGATCATTTTCTAAAAATATAACTATCAGAATTATCACATCACTCTTTCACGTAACGAGAGTAGATGCCTATATAGAGAGTTTATCTCCCCGAGGTTACGTACCAATAATCTGAATCAATATATAGAATATGAGGCTGTGATGCTGTTCAAGTAAACAAGTTGATTATATTCCTCTCCAATACATTGTCTGTTGTCAAATCGATTGTTTAATGGTAGAACCCATCCTTAATGATGGATTTGGTTCTCCTCCAGCCGTGGCGGGAACTGGAGAGTCCAACCCAACAAAAACACCCAAAAACAGGGGAGTTATGGTCATTTCATAGGGGGCCCCACTTAGGTCCCACCTGTGAAATGATGAAAACCACCCTTGTTTTGTTGGGTTGGATCCTTCAGCTCCCGCCACAGTTGGTGGAGAGCCAAATTACCTAATGACTAGTGTCAAAGGAAATCCTAGCATACAAGGCACATTAATTAAAGGGACAAAATATATGTCAAGAACCACAACTGAAATTTTATATGTAATGGAGATGCTAACCGCAAATTCAAATGGGATTTAAGTATTTTGAGAAAATCATTTTAAATGGGAGGGATCCATCGACATTAGAAATATCAAATATCATTTATACATGTCATTCGAATTGGAATATGGCCATATGGGAGACCATGTTTTCCTTTGCTTTCCTTAGGCCCCATTCGTTTGGCAGAAAAAAAAGGGTGAGAAAGATGATGGGTGGGACTCATGTGTAATGGAATGGATCAACTGAAAGGAAAAGATGGAAAAATTAGGGAAAAATAGTGTAATGGGTCCCATGTTGCTAGTTTCCCATGAATAGTGTAAAACTCTCGTTAAATTTGGAGGGACTTTTGGGAGAGGTGGGGTGAGAGAAATAAGGAGCCACATAGGCAGACACAATCCGTCTTTTAAGGATCTTTGTTTGTTAAAATCTCACTATATGTATCCAAACAACAATCATTTTAGGGATTTTATGGAAAAAGACACAGCTATGCCACCCCTTTTTGTCCACCCCAGTTTTTACTGGCAAACAAACATGGCCTAAAGGTTTCATTTGTTTTGTCGTAAAGTGTGGGATAAGAAAGTTGGGGTATTGGATCTCACATGTTTTTCAGACAGTAATCTCTTGGATTTGGATCCTCTGCGGCTTAGAATTGAATGACCATCGTGTTGCGCTCAACTTCCAAGTCACCACGTGAATTTTATACCGATCTAATGGTTGGTAGATGAGATCAATTCAAAATTCAACATTATGCTCAAAATTCAAAAATGTCAGAATCAGCCAAAATCAAAAGCAATTAATCTGAACCGTAATAATCAAGTATGGATAGGCCAATCGAAAGCGACCGGAATTGAAATCAGAATCAGCTTTAAAAGCTTTAAGAATACCATGTTCATAAAACCATGAATGATGTCGGGTGCCATAAGCCATTTCAGCAGATTCCATCTTTGTTATCCTCTAGTTCTTGATAAACTGATATTTTATGTTCTTAAAAAGTATAGCCATCAATTAATTAGATAGATCTTCTTTGTCTTATAGGTTGACCCTTCATTATTGAACTATGTAATTACCTTATTGTCCTTACCACAAAAAAGACTAGAATATTGTGGGATCATGTATTTATTAGTAACAGATATAAATAAAGAGAAATAGCGATCTCTTACCCATAAATAAATAGAAGAGAGGGATGGCAATGCTCCCCACATATATTGAAATCATACACGCATTAAGGGAATAAATCATTTTCAATATAGAGGACCCACCGGTATTAATGACAAGAGAAGAGAAAGAATGTGTGTATATATCATTTTTAATATAGATGACCAACCGGTATTAATGACAAGAGAAGAGAAAGAATGTGTGTATATATCATTTTTAATATAGAGGACCAACCGGTATAAATGACAAGAGAAGAGAAAAAATGTGTGAGAGCGTGTGTGTGTGTATATATCATTTTCACGAGGAAAAAAAATGTCCATTTATAATACAGATGAGTTAGATTTCAGCAGAACATGCTCCGGTTGTTCTGAAAGGTAGGGTACTAGGGTTCCCTTATATGTGCAAATAATGGGGGAGGTGACTCCCATTAAAAATATATAAAAATGTTGAAATTTAATTAGTTAATCTAAGCATCATTAGCACACAGTTTAGTTATAAAGGAATCAACGAAGAAGGTGAGTTTGAGGTTTTTATTAGAAAACTCAGGTCTTCAATTGTTAAACAACAAAAAAAGTGTTGTCTATTAGAAAAAGTTCTATATTTTATTTTGGGAGAGCATGGCCTTTGTGTGCACGGAGGCCAATGAAAGTATGCACGGAAGTGTCATGGGGAGCAGAAAATTTTTGATTTTCATAGGGAGTGGGGCGGTCATTTTGCCATCCATTGTGTCTAGGCGTAGGCGGTAAACACCCTCACAAAGATTTTTTCCTCTTTTATTACAAAAAAAAAAAAAAAAAAAAAATCCCTTTTATTATTGATTTAATTTTACTCTTCTTTCCTTTATTTGCAACTAGACACTTTGGTTGCATAGTAAAATAAAGTTTAAAGGAAAATGTTCTCTATGTCGGGGGCGCAAGCTGCACCCAGACACATGGGGGTGGGCAAAATTAATGACCGCCCCCGCCCCCTGAGTGGTGGAAATGTCGTCCCCATGTGTTTGGCAAAGCCTGTGCTATGGCACAGAGAATATCAACCCAAAATTTAATTGCGAAATCTTTTTAGCTGTTAAAGTGATAAAGGTGGAAACAGAATTCATTTTAGGGATAAAAAATAGAGATCATTAGAAGAAAAAAAAAAACAAGGAACACAAGACAAGATCTAATATTGAGATAGACTATCAAATTTGACAAGTAAACTAATGAAAGGATTCATCATCGGTCCATGCAATATTATGATGATCTAATTGACCAATTTACACGAGAACAAATAGGTCAAATAGATAGCAAAGGTGAAACAGAAAATTTAATCAACTTTAGACAAATCTAAAGAACCAAATTCCACGGCAATAGTTTGTAGTAAAATAGACATCTCTCTGTGAAAGCATCATGCATCAACTTGAAGGGTTTGTTAGTCTAACTATCGATCCAATGGCCAAAAGAGTCTAGCTAGGAATTATGCCATGAGACTTTGTACATGTTGTATAAAGATTTTCACTTTGACATAATTAATATTGGATGAAACCGAATCCTCTTTAGCACGCATTGACCAGCTGATGTTGTCCTTGGAATGCGTGCTAACGCGTTCAACCGTTCGATGCAAGCTGGAGAGGATTCAATTCCGTACTGGACTACTGGTTAAGAATTTTTTACCAAAAACAAAAGGTTAAAACTTTGATATGTAGTGTAAGAGATTTTGAGTTTAAATCTCATTACAAATGTGATATAAAAATAAAGGATGAGGGTTTCCCATAATACTAGTGTAAGAAGGAATTTGCATGCTACATCATTGAGGTTCTGGAGAATGGTATCATTCATATGGGGTCCACATTATCGAATATGAGAGAGAGTGACAGTATAGGTCCCCGAACGACTAAATAACACTTTAGAATATACAGGATTACCAATAGGGTAATACTCATAGGGTGCATGTCAATACATAGATGATACATTATTAATTTAATATAAAATTTGACATGTGACTAATTCAGACTACGCTCTTCTTATCCAATAATAGAATTGCCACTATCATTTTCTATGTGGCAAAAATGGTGGTCGGCCTCATTGGAAGGCCTTTCAGTGAGATCATGCCTTTTGTACGTTAGTTGGTGGTACCCTACCATTAGGTTGGCTCTCAAGAGGTCAAGGGATCGAATCTCCTGCTTTGGCGACGGGGTTTTGGGGGTTAATGGGTGTTTAGTGTTGGGTTAAATATGGTTTTTAGCCCATCAGTTTGAGCTGAGAAGCCTATGCTCAAACCAAGCCCATGTAATAATTGGGCTGTTGGGCCATAACGATGATAGGTAGCTTATTACTTGGGCCACAAAACGGGTGATTTTAAATTTACAACCATGATTCAAGTTCATGGTATTGATCACTGTCAATATCGATCCGAGATCGGCACGCATTGGTGTAATCGGACGGTTTTGCCCCTGCTTTTCCTTATAATTTTTTTTTTTTTTTAAATCTTTTTACCCTTGATCCCTACAACTACATCAACATAGGATCGGCCAAAAATCAGGATCAGTGGGTGCCAATACTGATTGGGATTTTGATCGTATCAGTCGATTTGATACCGATTCCTCAAACCATTTTTGCAACCCAACCCCCATGCACTGCCCCTGCTTCCAAAAATGTGGTTAAAATAAAAAAAATCCCAAAACGGGTTAGTGTTTACTTGGCCTGCAAATGTGATTTTTCTTTTGAAATTTTGATTTTTATTTATGATAGAGAAACCAAGAGCATTCAAGACGAAGTCCAGTGGCGTATGCTCTTCGTTGATGATATCATTTTGGTGGATAAAACAAAAGAAAAGATTAACTCTAAGTTAGAGCTTTGGAGGTCAATCTTGGAAACATGAGACTTTAATATTAGTGAAACAAAGGCGGAACATATGATATGTAATTTTAGTCACGTTATGGTGGATATTGATATGGTGTGAATTGAGGAAAGAGATATATAGAAAAATGATTATTTAGATATCTAGGGTCAATTATAATAAAGAAGGTGACATAGAGGATGATGTTTCACAGAGAATTAAAGTGAGATGGATGAAATGGAGAGATACATCCGGAGTGTTGTGTGACTGACATTTTCTTTTCAAGTTTAAAGGAAAGTTTTGTAGGACACTTGTACGATTGGCCATGATGTATGGGGTAGAATATTGGGCAATTAAGAAGTATCATACTAATAAGTTTTGTCTAGCAAAGATGAGGATGTTAAGATAAATGTATGCAAAAACAAGGTAGGAAAAAGTACGGAATAAATGAATAAGAGTGGACTTGGGAGTTGCTCCGATCAATGACAAGCTCCAAGAGAGTCTTTTAAGATGGTATGGTCATATTCAACGGAGGCCTACTAACGCCCCAATAAGGAGGAGTGATATGATTCCAATTGAAGGAGAAAAAGAGCTAGGGCCAGATGTAAAATGGTCATAAGAGATTTCGAACAGAACCTATTGTAGGGCAAGGATCTATGTCGCAGACCTCATTTAGTTGAGATTTCCTTGATGTACTAGGTTGTGCCTCTTTCCTCTGATTACCTCTCATCTTTCAATTTCGATCTTGTTTGTTGGTTTAAGTTTACAATTTTTGAGCCCAATTAGGTATGAATCATTTTTTTAAACCCAATAAAGAAATTTGATGTTCTTGGGCATGAACTATGGCATCTAAGTCCAAATTGTGACTTAAGAAATAAAAATAGTTTAAAATAAGGGGAAAAGGCTAGCGTGCCCAGCATGTGTCATTCTCTTTCTTCTCCTTTGGAAAAGACCCTTTTGCCCTCCTATGTTCGTGTCTAGTCCTGTGATTGGGCCACTAGCTTACCAAAAGCTGACGCATACCCAACCGTCTCCCTTAAAATAATTGACATGGGAAATATAGAATGTCAAGACTAACTATTTTTTTCAATTGGTTTAGTATGTATAATCAGTTCTAATCGTTTTTAATCTATTCAAAATCAATGATTTAAACGATTTCACTTAAAACCCAAAACAAAAACAAAAACAAAAACAAAAAAAGAACCGATTAGTAAACGGTTTTTTTATTCCAATTAAAAAAATCCGATTCGATTTGGATCAAATGGATTCAATATGCGATTCACACCTTTATCAACAAGTATACAATCGAATGGTTATCCCCTCCAATTCGCTGCCCCTTCCAATTCCTTACATGGGGGCGGAAATGACCACCCTACCTTCTGCCCAAAAACACTACCCAAGATGGGATCCACTCCCCCTATTAGAAGAATTGAAGGAATTGAAGGTGCCCACGAATTAGAGGTGATAATTATACATATACAACCCTCGTAGACTTGCCTACATGTTCTTGTATTATTCAGTCTTGTAAACATACTACTAGTTATGCATAGAAATCACCGTTTGGATCAAAAGGGTGTAGATACTCAAGTGCTCAACCATGGTTCTAATAGTTAGTATCGGATCAGGAATTAACTGAGCCAGATTTCGATAGGATATCGATACGGATCAGGTGAATCAGGAAAAAAAAATATGTTCAATTTTGAAATTATGCTTGATATCGGTTTGATATAATCCAATTCCAGCCGGTTCATGGTTCAGTATTGTATTGATTTCGCCCAAGATCGATACCGACACCAATACCTAGAACCTCGCTCTCAACAAGCAAGTATGAAACCCTTAATTGCAATCTATCTATCATGGGAGTGTAAAACTCAAACTTCAATAGACCCAATTTAAAGTTAATTACACTAATTTTTATTTTATTTTTTCGGATCATAATCTGAAATTTAAAAATGGTTGGGAGTTGGGGAAGAGATTTGAAGGTATTCAAGAGTTTAAACATCATCATAAATCTGGTTTGCTCGCCCATTTTGTATTGAAATAAGAGTTAAAGTCTCTAGGCTCAAATCTCAATGGGACCTTACCTATATAAAGTTGTTAAAATTAATTAATCAAAGTCAGTCCAATGTGGTCAATCATTTAGCCACACAACTTAGGAGCCTCGGTGGGACGAATTTAGCTCGTCTCCAGGGAGCCCAGCACACCCAGGGTGCTGTCAGCCGTTGAGCTGTGTCGTATATATCCCTAGATGTGCGCTGAGATATGTGTAGCATAGCTCAACTGCTGGATGCCCCCTGGCAGCACCCTGGGCACTGGGCTCCCTGGAGACGATCCTGATTGTGTGTCTCAGTTTGAGTCACAATCTATCATATTAATTTTTACAAGATTATAATGATAGGTTTTCCATATTGGAGACACAAGGAATGGAAAGAACATTACTAGGAAAAGGAAAATGGTGGAGAATAATTAGAGAATACAAGAAATCTACGTGATCTTTGAAGATCAAAGATGCTCTTGCTGACCCATCCAATGGAAGGCCAAGTTCAATCTCCTCCAAGAGAATGTTGAGCTTTAACGATAAAGCATTAAGTTTTCCTTCACCCAGGGTAAAGAGAAGAGAGAATCTCTTCACCAATGGTGATGTGATGCTATGTTTGAATTTTAGGTTTATCATTAACTCGCATTCCTATTGTTTAAGGTCTAAAATACCCTTCATATGTTCATCAAAGGGTTCAATCAGATGACTTAAGAGATCCTCTCTTCACCCATGGTGAGGAAAAAAATGAGGCACTTTTTAGATGAGGAAGTTTTCTTTGCCCACTATGAAGGAAACACCCACAAATCTATCATCATTATTATTCTCCACTCATTTGTTGGAGATCAAAATGCCCTCCACTCTTACATAGCACCCATCCACTAGGTTATAGGTATGGTATCGATGTCTGTATTAATCCTATAGATAATGATACGATATTGATACGAATCACTCAAATCAGATCGTATCAGGCTGGTATTGGGAAAAATTAAAAAACAGTCCACTTTTTAGTCAATACACCCAATTTGTATTGGTATCGGGCTCTAGCAATACAATACGTATTGACCGATACTTAGATCCATGCTCATCTAAATGCATTGATAATCTTCAGTGAATAAAAATGCCTCCTCCTATAAAACTTAACACAATACAGAGAAGAATGGAAATCGAAAACACAATCACACAATGCGCACAAAGATTTACGTGGTTCGGCAAGGTTGTCTACGTCCACAATGAGATGAGATCTATTTCACTATCAATGGAGAATAAGGTTACAGTCGCTCGTTCCTCACACCTCTCTCAGATTTTCAATACAAAGAAAAAACTCTCGCTACAGATTTATAGCAAAATCCTATATAGAAAATTTATCGAAATACCCATATAGTCCTTAAAAAATTTTCCTCGAGGACTGCCGCCCCCCAACCCCCTCCATACCTTGTGATAGTTCGAAGCGGGTCCAACGAATGAATCACACAGAAGCCTCCGGGGCCCCCGTAAGCTCCACAAAACAATCCATCATCAGAAGTCAAGACACCAAAGCCTCAACACCTTCAATTCCTTCATTGTGGCTTGAGGAAATCCTTCTTAAAAGATCCACATTTTCATACTTGGGCTCAGTAATACAAGCCCAAGAACTAATTGTTAGGTACTCTTTTCAGTCTTCACCTGAAATCAAGGTGGACATGGGATAGCTGCAAGCCTGCAATCTTGTCATATCAGCACCAGCAGAGACTCAAGAAAGTAAATTCTTACATGATGGGCTTCTGACCTGTTGCAACTTAATACTTGGGCTCAGTACTAAAAGCCCATGAACTAATTGTTAGGTGCTCTCTTCCAGTCTTCACCTGAAACCAAGGTAGGTATGGGATAACTGCAATCTGGTCATGTCCACACCAGCAGAGACTCAAGACGAGTAAATACTTACATGATGGGCTTTTTGACTTTTCTAATTTCATGCCATTTCAGACTTCAGAGCCTCCTCTGTGCCTATCAGAAGGAGTAATCAAACAGAAGAGACATATACTATGTGTCCTGCTAAACTATATCAGTGGGCCATCAGTCCTTTTTGTTTCAGGTTTCCTAGCCACCCTGTCAGTGATGGACACTTGGGGCATATTTACCATTACCGTCATTAACAACCACAGTGGAAGCTTTGGAGTTTGGAGCCATGGATGGAGGCTTGGAACAAATTGCAACCTGTAGAGTGGGATTTATAACCCTTGGATTGGAATCTTAGGATTTGCTTCCTTATAAAAGTCACCTATGACCATTTTCTTACACCCTAAAGCACTCCATCTAAAAGGTCTTTCCAAAATTTTACCGAACACTTGAAGTGCATAATTACAAAGGAAGATATGGACCCCTCGCCTGCCTTGCCTGCCTTAAAAGCTCCTTCTCGTGTTCCCACTTCCCACCCAGAACAGAAGAGGGCCACCACCCTTCAGTTTAGTAGAGTTTAGTGCTCCTCACCTTCTGCAACTTTCTTTTTAAGTCTGTCTCTCTCTAGCTCTCTTATGTTATTGCACACGCTCGTATTCCTTTCCAATCGATATACAAAAGGGTCATCAATCGCTACAACCATCAAATCTGCCAAAACAATCAGATGGGTCGTCTAGAACCACTCTCTGAAGAACCAATCAATGAAGACGACACAAAGAGCAGCTCAAGGAAAGGTCAGGCATGGCGAAATTGGCTCAAGAACCCTTTCCCACTCCTCTTCAACAAGAAGTCCGATCTCAAGATCCTTTTGAGTGTTCTGGGTTGCCCTCTCTCCCCTGTCTCTGTTCCCCCAACACAATCCATCAAAGACGTTAAGTTACTTACTCTATACTATACTAATTGATTTCTTCTTCTCTTTGCTTCTCTGTTTCTAAAGTCTAAACCAATTTTGCTACGCAGGTGGAATCGTCGGCACAATATATAATCCAGCACTTCACTGCGGCGACTGGTTGTAGGAAAATAGAGGGGACAGTGAAGAGCATCTATATAGTAGGGAAAGTGAAGATGGCGATGGTAGAGGAGCTTGCATCTCCCTCACATGTCGCTGCAACTCCAGCTACTGGAGTTTCACAGAGGGGATGCTTCGTGGTCTGGCAAATGTTTCCAGATAAGTGGCTGGTAGAGCTGGTCGTTGGTGGCCACAAAGTCGTCGCCGGCAGTGACGGCAATGTGGCCTGGAGACACACTCCTTGGCTCGGCGCTCACACTGCCAAAGGCGGCGTTCGCCCTCTCCGCCGTGCACTTCAGGCAGGTGTCGTTGCTCTTTGATTCCCCATCCCCACCAAAACCCAAAAAAAAAAAAAAAAATTTCTTTGCTTTCTGTGCAAGTTTCCACTTTAGGACAGCCCTTTACATGCAATTATGTATTTGATTTGATTTGATTTTTCACTGTGACCCTGCATTTCTCTAATTAAACTTTCAGAAACATATGGTAGGACATAGTGATTGCATGTGATTCCTGCTCATGCATAGTGGGCACTTGAGTATATTCAAGGACAATAAAGACTATATGGACGGCTATGATCGCCTGAAGTATCCTCAAGAGGACCCACAAAATCTTTGCTTGTGGGTCCCTTAATGAATTGAACTTTGGTTAGCAAATAGCAATATTGCAATACTGGTCCAAAGTATAGTATAGCTGATGAACTGTTGAGCATGGTTCTAAGTATTGGTATACGTATTGGGCATATCAGCCGATACTTATCGATATAATCGGAGCCTGATATTGAAATGATACCTATACAGATCGGGTGTATAAAGAAAAATAGTGGTTCAGTTTTAAATTACGCCTGATACTTGCCCGATACAGCTGAATTCCAGCTGATCCATATCGATATCGTATTAGTATATACTGATACCTATAACCCTGTTGAGGAGAGAGTAGGGGAAAAATTTTAAACTCACAATGGGGGTCGAATCAATCCCAAAAACCCTAGAATCAGCCGCTCTGGAACATCCAGAATTGGGATCAATCAGGCTGATTCTGATATGAATCAATCAGTTCGAGATCAAATTCCAATTTTTGAAACAGTGGAGTAGGGGGGAGGGGTTGTTCAAAGAACAAAGTTCTTAAATCAAAATGTGACCCAAAAAATGTCTGAATTACAATTACAATTGCTGTTTGGTGTAGGGACTTGATCCTTTAACAATGGCAGCTTTGTTCTCTACTGCCCAGTACATGGGGGAGAAGCCAATGGCTGGAGAAGATTGTTTCATGTTGAAATTGGCTGCTGATGATGTTGCCTTGGCTGAGAGGAGTGATAGCACAGCAGAGATCATCAAACATGTTATCTTTGGTTACTTCAGCCAAAGAAGTGGTTTGCTTGTGTATCTAGAGGACTCTTACTTGACAAGGATTCAGTCACCAGGTTCACAACCTACTTATTGGGAGACCACAATGGGATCAAGAATGGAAGATTATAGAGCTGTGGATGGTGTGATGATAGCTCACTCAGGTCACTCCACTGTAAGCTTAGTAAGGTTTGGAAACAATGTGAAGGGTCCTATAATTACAAGGCTAGAAGAGACATGGACAATCGACGATGTCGTCTTTAATGTACATGGTCTCTCCATGGATTGTTTCATCCCACCGGAAGAAGTCCGGCAAGGCTATCCAAAGGAGAAGCTTGATTGGAAATCGCCATTACATCGGTGTTGACAAGCATCATCTGCTCACATTCCTACAACTCCAATCTGATATTAAGAGTTTCAGAAACAAAGAAACCAATTGGAAGAGGATTAACCCTCCAATTAATTCTGTGTAAATATTCAATAAGTGATCATACAATCTTTGTTTTCATCTTCCTTCCTGTGAATCTCTGTAGTGCTCTTATGTATATGTCCTTTTGACTCTTTTGAAGTCTCAATTGATGTTGAAGTATATTATATAACATCCTTGACTTGTATCCTTTTTAACTATTTAGAACCAATTTGATGTAAATATTTTGTCTTTAAACCCATTAAACTAAACATCTCATTTCAAAGACTGCAGCTATTATTCTAAACCTTGGACACAACTTTAAAATGTTTCTTTATTAGTGAACAGTCTTTAGTCTATTAACATAAAACACATGATCTGCCACAAACATTGCATCTATCATCCATGACCCATATGATAAAAGTTGAAAAGCATATTTTTTTATGGTCAAGATCTGCAAAAATGTCTAATGATTCATTAGTAGACAGGGATCTCTGATTAGGGCCCAATTCCACAAATGGGTCTATCAAGTGAGTAGTGCAAGAGGTCAAGCATAATATCCATACATAATTGTACCATGTCAGCTAGTGTCATTCTATCAAGTTTTGGATCTTTTCTCTTGCTGAAAGAGAGGCACATGGGAAGGTTCTGAGAGCCACACCTCTCTCTCTCTTGGAGTGAGAGTCAAAATGAAATGAAAGTGAATCAATAGTGTGTGAGATCAAAGCTACTTTTCCTTTCATGTTCATGCGGAGTGTGCAGATATACTTTTGTCAAAAGAAGAGCATGTAAGGCTGCAGCCCTTCCCCCTCCCCCCCACTCCTATAGATGATTAGATGAACAGTTCTCCTTTTTATTATCTTTAATAGAAAGTGGAAAGTAGGGAATGAGATAAAGTAAGGATAGTTTACTTTAGTTGGTGAGATAAACTAACTCACTGGCATGAAATGACCTGCAGAACCAGGTTTGTTGAGAGGGTAAGCTTTCATTCTCATTGTTAGTTTTCACAGCCGACCTGGTCGAACCATCAACCAATTGGTCTAAGACACCAGATCAAAGCCCATGTAAGACAATTGAACTGTTCAACCTACTTTTGAATATCTATAAACAATCAAGTAAACTTCATTTTTCTCAAATCAGTCAAAATTGACTTGGATGGCTATTGATTAAACCCTTCAACCATAGCTCAAGACATGAGTTGGTGTAGGGGAGAGGGTTCCACACCCCGCAGCCGGTGTAGGGGAAATCTCCCACGCCATATCAATCATGGTGCGGAAACGATTTAGTCAACATTGTTAGATAGACAAGAGTGTCAGTGTGAATCTTATATTATCAAGATGTGAGAGGGTGTGGATAAGAATCACCGTACTGCCGGTGTGGGAATCTATTTCGTATCTTTTTAAACCGTCTAGTCAATAAATTTAGGGAATTGTGGTTCTACACGTCCATAGTAGGATCCTTTTCTATATGCACACTTTAAACGTGTGGCACATCAGATGGTATCTAATTTTTTTTGGATTAAGAGCTTGTATAATAGCGGGGGGAGGGGGGATTAGGGGATGGTATCTAATATTTCTGGGTCTTCTGCTCATATGTTAAGTTTCAACCCTACATGAGTTTTTCGCATGGCAAAACAACGCTTTGAAAATCTAAAGCTATGTGAGAGTGCATGTTAGTGATCGAACTACATACCTTAGGCGTGGATTAACATACATAGAGATGAATGACAATTCATGGGAGGACACTTTGATTAAACTTGTCTCTGAACTAGACCATGACCTTTCTATCCAACAATCAAATGGATCTGACGGTTGTCCAACAACTGCTTCACACCTTCAAAAAACTTGTAGATTCAACAATGGATTTGAGAACCCTAGGGACCGACGAGGAGGTTTCGATGTGTCTAAAAGAGACATCTAATGGAGGAGGTGTGAGTTCAAATACTTGGGGGAGGAATGAAGGAAGAAAGGACTGGAAATGGGAGGTGGAGACTTAAGTTGTAGGAATTCAGTAAATCGGATCAATCCAAATCGGTCCTGATTGGATCGCCAGGTCCACCCGTGCGCATATGCAAGGAATCAATTGAATTCAATAGCTAAAGTGGGTGTGCAAGAGGGGACCATTGACCATCCCTGATGTGTGAAACAACCAAGGAAATTGAAGCAAGGGTGTTGCGGCTAAGCCTTTGTTGTTGTGAGGATTCCATTCCCAAGTGTTTGTATTTTTGCACTTTATGGTATATATTCTTTGGTAAGGGTGGACCTCATGTCTCCTATGCCAAGACTCATGCATCATGTACTTGACAAAAGGAATATCAAAGGTTATGGTGAATAGCAAGCAAATGTCCTAAGCTTTTCAGCTTTTGCTCATTAGATCAGTCCATCGTTGGATAATGTCCCTACATTCCTTTCAGACCGTCGATGATTTGACCTTGTGTTTAGACTTGTATCATAATAAATTCACCTTATATTGTTGTTCTAAGGTTAAGAGGGTTTTTTTGTTTTTTTAATGAAAAACAAAAAGATCTATAAATTAAAAAAAAAAGAAGGTTTGTACATCATATAAGAAGGGATGTATAGTGGTTCTATTTCTAAGGCAAAAAAGAGCTCACGATTGTAGTGACTTAGACCATTGGGTTTTTTATATATACAAAATTTATAGATGAGAAGTATGAAGTTACTTCAGCTAGTTCAAAGAAAAGAAGGGTTAGGTTCTAGGGGATATACATATTTCCTTGAGGATTCAAAAGGTCATTTAGTCTATAGTTATTGATGAACCATATTTCTTTGAGATGGATTCCATCCTTCTAAGCGTGTTTTCATTCCTACAAAATTTCAATTAGCTCAGCCTCCATTTTGTCAATTGAATATGAAAATCGTGCAGATGTTATAACACTTTGACCATCTAGCAAAAAGCAATATATCCAACCTGTTAAGCCTACTGAAGGTTCAAAAAGGCCTGCACAACATAAAACAAGGAATTGCAAATCATAGTTAGATACATCAGGAAGTGCTGAGTCAGTTTGAGTACATATATTTTGATCACATAGAGATGAATCAAACATGGGAGGATATGTAAATTTAAATCAGAAAGCCATTTGAAAGAATTTATGATAACAAAGAGGGGTTCAGCTATTGCTAGACCGCGAATTACTTTGTTTCTTACAAACCAAATATTTGTTATTCTAAGGTTGAAGATACCTCTTTGGGTCAAAAGAGAAAAAAATTTATTAAAGGAAAGCTTCTTAGAGAATCTCCTGGAAGTAACAAAACTAGTGTTTCCAGTGAAACTGCGGGATTGCCCCGCGCCCCACCCAACTTTTGATAATCCAAGTCTAGATGACTCAGATGCAAGAAAATCAGCAAAAATATTTTGAGATCTATGGATGTAATGGAAGCTGATGTTTGAACTACAACAAAATGATCTCCTGCGTCCCAGTTAACACAACCTCTTCCTCTCAAATTTTTTCACGAAAGCCATGCACTAGCAGCAAAAATAGAATATGATGTGGAAATCTTCCTCAGTTACATCCGTTAGAAATCTTATCTTTATTTCAGTAGTGAGGGGATTCCTCCTTCATCATAGGTGATACATACTCAATCTTGTCTCTATTTGTCATTTAGTATAATAATGCTTCACTATTTACCCCTTGATAGTACATGGGTTAGGTTAGTCAATGTGATGGAAGATTTCACATTCATCTCAACGGGTATATTAATTTATTTCCCAAAATAAGTAAGTATGTGGTTCAAACTTTGATTGAAAGTTATAATAAAGGGAAGCAGTTTTCTCTCTCCTCCTAAAAACAAGGGGGTAGAGATGACTTTTCACATGGGAAGGAGAGAGATAGGCTCATGGGAGTGTTGACGTAGGCCATACTCCCGGATAGAGAACTTTTTCCCTAAATTACAAAATTAAGGAAAAAGATCTCTAATTGGTGGTGTATCCTACGCCCTCTTACAGGTCACCGTGAGATGATGTCTCTGCCCCCTAGATAGATACTCAAGCATGCTCACTCATTGGTCCAAACGCTTGTGTAAACATCATGCGACCAAGTAGAGATCTCTTGCCCATTACGAAAATACTATCATATGGAAATTAATATAAAATAGATAATGACATCTTTTGTAATTGTGATTTTGGAAAAAGATCTCTATTTGGTGGTGTTTCCTACGGCATCTCGCAGGGCATAGTGAGATGACGCCTCTGCCCCTGGGTAGATTCCCAAGCATGCTCCCTCCATTGGCCCAGTCGCTTGTGCAAAGACTATGGGACCAAGTAGAGATCTCTTGCCCGGGGGATTTTTAGCAACTTCATTTGCTCATTTTAAGTGGAAAATTGTATCAATGAGATGTTTGCTTGATCTTTACCCACAGAATTTTAGGAATTAGTATCGCAATGACATCTCGACCAATCCGTATCGATATTGGCTATATTCGATACCAATATCTTTGAGGGCAAAACCATCCATCCGATTCAGGTAGATACGGCCGATACGTATCAGTACCAGAATCGATTTCACCGGTGATGACCGATACTGTGAACTAAAAATTTATGCTTACCGATGTGCTGCAATAGTGAATTACCCTTGGCATAGTGACATTTAGAATGTCCTTATATTAAAACCCTAAGCTCTGTTTGTTTTGATCAATGTTTTTAAAAATGAAAGAAAACAGGAGAAGAGGAAGAAGAAGCTTCGTCAGGAGAAGAAGACGAGATGCCTCCGGTGGTCAGTTATGGCCGTTGGGCTTTGACACTGAAGACGAAGAAGAACCAGCAATGCCACCACCGCATGCTTCGTCTCCTTTCCCACTTCGCTGCCTGTAATAACAATAGCCCTGGCCAGCCTTCGCCACCTGGCCCACCTCCCATCCAAGTTTCGTTCACTGAGTCGGCGGGGAGGGGAGTGTTCGCAACTCGGAGAATTGGTGCCGGTGATCTCATCCACACAGCAAAACCCTTAGTATCTCATCCTTCCCTCTCCCTTCTCAACAAGGTCTGCTATTTTTGCCTCAGGAAGCTCCCAACCGCTCAATCGTCTGATGCTTTAACCGTTCCTCTGTGCAGCGACCAATGCAGAGAGCACTCAAAGGTGATCCTATAGTCTACTATTGTGTATGGGTTGTTACAGTTTGGCTATACACAAGAAGTGAAAAATTGGTATCTCTTTGATAGTTAGTTCCATTGAGAATTTAAGAAGGAAGACAATAGCAATCTTATTCTTCTTTACTTGTATGAAAAGAACATGAGAAGGCAAATTCTCACAAATTTTAGTTTTTTTTTGAGTTGGCTGGCCTGTTGGCTATTTGGATTACTATGCATATTTTTCAAAGTTCACCCACTCCAATTCACTGTTGGCAATCCCAATTTGTGGTGGTTTTGGTGGCCTGAAAGAGAATTTGTGGAAGAGCTAAGGTTGCATTTGTGAGAAGCAATGAGTTCAGAACCCGTTTCTTCATGGCTATTTCATATTATTTCTGGTCCACCCAAAATAAAGAAAAAAAAAAAGCTAATTGAGAGAAACCAATTTGGTAGATAGTTTCTGTAATGATTTATTTCATATTATAGCATGCTTGTTTTACTAGCATAGAGCTTGCTCTTATTTTCTGTTGTATCGGATGTTTGTTTTGTAATACATTTGTGCTTGAAACCTGTGTCAGAAAAGGATGAATTTACAAATCTCGAAGTAGATAAAATGTGGACAATATAGATTGACATATCCCACTGCTCACATATTGTGCAGTGCTTGAATTGTAGTGGTCACTATGAGCTCAATTAGTGTACTTCTAACACCAGGATTACATTGTCATTGTTTTTTCACAATGAGCATCTGACTACCTATTTATTTGTGAAGAATGGTAGTTATTTAAATTTATGCATAACTTGTATTACTGTAGGCTTTTCTGGAAGTTGAAAAGAGAGCAGATTGGTCACCATATAATGAGTACTGTAGGTAAGGAAGTCTCTCAAACTTTTGGATGTCATTTTCTTGTAAGATGAATCTAGCTTCATTTGTTTCTCTTTGGACGTGATTGATTTCCTAAGTACTTGCTTTTCAAATGAACCTAGCATCATTTGTTTCTCTTTGGACGTGATTGATTTCCTTGGTTCTTGCTTTTCTTCCACGTTCCTCTTCTGTGTGAATGTTTCTTCATTGGATTTTTCCTCTTTAGATATTTGAAATTAGATCCAAATAATGATAACAAACGTGGTTCTGCCTTGGCAATTTTACTAGAAGTTAATGGTTGGACTCCAATTCGGTAACTTCGGATTATTAGAGGGTGCAGTTTTGATAGTTGATTCTTTAAGAAGCTTCCTACAGGAAGATATGGTTGATTTCTATTTAGTAATGGTTATTCTTCCAGTATGATATGGTTGATTTCATATTGGTAATGGGTAACACGTTTCACTGGCATATTTAGGGAAATATCATTTTGTTCTTAACTTAATTCAAAATAAATGTGGTTCACTAGATTGTCTGATCCAAATCCTTCTTGATTTGGTAATTGTGGTTATTTCATTCATGGGTCATGGTAAAACCAATATGTGAATTGAACCCAAGCAGTTAATTATTGCAGTGAATTGCTTTCTTGAGAATCATATCATCTGTTTTCTACCAGCCAGATTTATTATAGGGTTTGTTGGAAATCATCAAATGGTTTCTACCTATTAATGTGCATTTCTTCTTGTTTTGAAGAATCCAAGGTTTGAAGTATCCACTACTGGTAAAGCGGTTGGCTTGCATGATTATATCTGGTACAACATCATCAGACACCCTCGATGTACTTCAACCTGCTTATCTATCCCCTGAAATGATTTCAAAGGTGAGAATCCCACAAAGTAAGAAATCTATATTTTGGAAGTGCTCTTATAGGCATAAATATGTAAATGATATTGCTTTAAATGTAGGTTAAAGAAATAGAAACTTGAGTATTCATTGTTAATGCATCTAAAAAAACAACAGCAATCTTGGTACTAATCAGGTAATATTTTTAACTGAACCTTTGTGTTCAAGCAATGATTGTCATCATGGTCAACATTTTTTTTTTATGTTGTTTCTTCCTCCTGGTAGGGTTTGATTATTCTCTCTATGTGATAAGAGAGTGCAAACCCCTTTTTCTAAATGTTACATAGAGGATTGAATGAAAGGAGTGGGAGGGGGACTAGCATCTAGCTTCTAAATGCTAATTTTAGTATTCCTACAGATAGATTGGAATGGAAGCACTTAATTTGTGTAGACCGCGCGTCGTTGGATTTGTTGATATATATCTAGAGCAGATTATTACAATAACTTTGGTAGCTTTTCCTGTTTATGGTTTATTTCTTGTTAAAATCATCTTATATATGTCATAGTGTACTTCAGATGGAAGAGGAATTTTGCTTGCTGAGGCATGCTTTGGTGAATGGGGGAATTAAGAATGAAATGATGGCATGTATCCTCATTGTAGTGAAGATTAATCCTCATGAATCACATTTCTTTCCTTTGCTAGTCTTGCCTCTGCTTAACATCCTTTAAGACTGATGTTATCTTGACATAACTAGTTCTAACCAAGGAATGGTACTCTGGTGTGTTGGCACGGATTCGTATCAATGCTTTTCGCATTGAATTGGTTGGAGGATCATATGAGGATTTACTTTTATCAGCATCAGCCTCCGTTGAAGCTGAAGCTGCTGTTGGAAATGCTGTTTATATGCTTCCATCTTTCTACAATCATGACTGTGGTAAGCTATTTTTTCTACCTTCTCAATCAAGTCTGTGGTATAACATTCATCAGTGTTGCTCACCCCAAAAATAAAAATAAGAACTAGAACTATTTCATCAGTTTAAAGGGCATGCTGATGTTTATGATGTCTACCTGTTTGTTATGCATGAAACTGTGGTAATCAATTGCATTCTTCTGCACCTAAGTGACTAAAGCATTGAGGAGATCTTCTTGTTAAGGATACAATAACTTCAATTAAAATTTGTCACATGTTTTGATGCGGTTTAGCTTTAACTATTATGTTGGTAAAAAAATTTCAATGATTTATTGTATCCCCTAATTTTTCTTCAGTTTCAAAGAATTTGTGTTATAATAAACCTCTAGCCTGTCACCAGACACTATCCTTGTAAAGAACCCATAAAAGGAACTGCAAACATTTGAGATGATATTTTAAAAGGTTTATATTCTGAAAGATGCACTTACTACCTACATCCAATAATTTGGGATTGAGTAGTCCTCATCCAAATAATACTCATGGAATCTCAGGAAACTCAAATTCTTCCTAGTGCCCAATTGAAAACCTTCAGTCTAGGTCTTGGGTTAAAGTTTTGCAAATACTCAACCAGTCTCAATCCAACCTAAATGAATTCGAATGCAGACTGATTGACTGAATATAGATTAATGAATGAATACCAACCAGCAATTAAATAAACAGTTTCAGTCTGGACTCTCGACACCAATTCATATAGGTCAACCAGTCTCATAAGGCCAGACCAACTGGAACTGACCAATCAATATCCCTATATTGGGTGTAACTTACCCCATTGTCTAATATAAATATGTATTGTCTTGAAGAAGGTTGCCTCACATTCAAAATACTCATAGAAGAGGAGGATATGACACTCTCTACGTTCTTTCTTGACTTCTTTCCACCCGTGTTGTTTGCTGAAGAAGGCTAATCCACTCAGAAGGTGCGAACAACTTGCAGCTTTTCCTCAAGTTTTTCACAATATGATAAACTGTTTTCTATACCCTTTGTTTATCCCTGAGTATACACAGGACAGAATCTTGGCCATGAAGGCATGGATGGTTGGCATAGACTCATACAGATCCTTCCTTGTTCCTCACCTCACCTTTGCACTACTATGTAGCCAATGGTTTATTGCACAGAACTGATTTCTCACCTCCTCCCTCCCCTCTCAATAAAATGAGATCAACATTTTGAAGGCTGTCATTTACTGCAAAGCATATGCTACAAACATTACATCTAGCCAAACCCAGGTGTCCCTCCATATAAAATTATGGCCTCTTCTTTTCTTTGGTTGAGGATGGGTGGACCTGGGTCTGGGAGACCATAAACATACCTCTGAATGGCTGCTGACTTTCCTTGGAAACCCTTCTCTCTCTCTCTCTCTCTTTGTGGAATTTTGTTCTGAAAGTCTGACATTTTAGATTTTGCACAGGAGTGTTCTTCAATTTCAATGAAGATGACATGGCTGAGTAGACTTTAATTTTTATAATTTCAGATCCCAATGTGCATATTATTTGGATCGAGAATGTGGATGCAAGATTGAAAGCCCTGCGTGATATTGAAGCAGGTACAAGATTTGCCAATATGGACTCGTTGTATCAATACAATGTGTTGCTATCATATCATGGAACTGCTAACGACGTTCATGAATGTTTTTGTGGTGTTGCATTTGGATACTTATTTGGATCAGGTGAGGAGCTTCGCATCTGCTACATCGATGTGAGCATGAATCATGATGCTTTCGACAAGAACTGCTGTTTGAAGGGTTCGGTTTCGCTGTAATTGTCTTCGGTGTATGTCTGGTGATTAGGAAAAAACTGCTGGAGGCATGATTTAACATCTAAATATGGATGGTTCCCAATTAATTTTGCCAAGAGCACCCCTTTGGGTGTGTCATGGGTGTGGTATTACGTGCTTGATGGTTAAGCTGGGGTGCAAGCGAGCCCGAGAGTTTTAAGGAAGGTTTTAACGTAATTATATCTGTTTGGAGTTTTGAGCTACAGGCTTGATGACACAGTCCATTAGTGAAAAGTAAATATAGCCCTGTATTACATTTGATAGATAAGACCTGCTCTGCAAACTCCTTTCAATTTAAAGAAACTATAAAGGATGGGGAAAGGAGATAGAAAGTATCAAATGAAGGGGATAAAATCTATTCTTGAAATTGATTTAGAAATAGATATCTTGTTTTTGGAGTCCCTGTTTCTCTGTGTAACTATTTTGATGAATGGTCTTTTCTTCTATGCACTCTTGCTCTTCACCTCCCCATCCCCATCTATTTTGATGAATGGTCTTGCATCTTCGATCTGTGTAGAGATATCATTTGACTATTTAAACATACAAACAACGAATGTAGAATATTTTTTGGATTTAGAGAGGAGAGTAACATATGTGTGTGTGTTGTGTATCTATTATTAGCATAGGGAGCACTGACGTAGACACAAGTTAAAGATGGGATTCAATCCCAAGCTTAGGTAGTAGAGACTTAAAAGTGATTAATTAGGTGGTAAACCCATTGGTTATGGCTTCTACAATGAGAGGCCATTGATTACAGAAGAGAAAGAACATGAAGGTATGAAGTATGAATTCAATTCATGTGAGCTATTATATTTCCTCTTCTCATTATTTACCAGGATTAAAAGGACATTACAACCAATTCCTATGAAACAGAAGGTCTAATTATCCAGACATCCTCTCCCCTTCATTACATGCCTTCTCAGACCTGGAATATGAATGTTAGACACATAATGCTGCCAATCTATTCTCCTTACATCAAATCCAAAGCTCCTTCTCTCCTCTTCTGACAGTTCCTCCATTAGCTTCTGTGTGTTGGTATTATCAAACCTGATATATATTTTTTTTAATGTTCCCAAGTCAGTAGAATCTCTGAAAAGAATAGAAGAAAATCACAGTAATATATATATATATATATATATATATATATATATATATATATATATATATATATATATATATGTATGTATTGTAAATTTGAACAGGTTTAGCTCCTGACCTTCCTCCATAGAAAGTGTATGGTTCATATATGCTAGCCAGGTATTTTGCTTGTTCCATCGATTTCTTGCATGCAATTTCGAGTTTACGAGACAGTTTCCCATTGGAAGCAGCTGCAGCTACTTGCTGACTTCTTTGGATGGCATCCCTCCAAATATGTGAGGAGAAATCATCCATGGAATTGAAGAGCTTCATTGTTGGGACATGAATTGGGTTTCCCTTTGAGTCCATGTAAGGAGTGGAACTGAAGTGTTCGTAGAGGAATCTAGCCAGGTCTTGGAACAGTAGTGGGTTCACCACAGATGAAGCAACATGATAAATGCTCATCTCCGGTTTCCTTGCTGCGCCATGCTTTGCCATGGCTGCCAAGGTTGCATTTACAACCATGTCATGGGACCTATTCACAATCATATAAAAAATGAAGCTTAGTTCTTGCATATTATGCTTAGTTCCATATA